>NC_092069.1:2717500-2745000 GCF_039877785.1 Chaetodon trifascialis | reverse complement strand
CACCATTTTGCCTTCTCTCTCTCTCCTGCCTCTCCCCTCACATGCTGTCACACACACACACACGCACACACACACACACACACACACACACACACACACACACACACACACACACACACACACACACACACACACTTGCACACATACATTCACATTTTCATGTGCCATACACTTGCTGCCTTTACCCTTCTTATGATAGCTGTCCGTGTTGTAGTTGGATAATAGTTGTTTATTGTTTGAAGGATTATTAATTGTTGGTCAGTATCGCTTAAGCTAAATAAACGCAAATGTACATTAAAGAGCAGTTGTCTGTGATTATTTGAGCATATGCGTTGTGGTAACAGCTGGTTGTGAGGGTCAGTGCTTGGATTCAACACTTCACTGTTCGACTGACAAATGCAAAATGTTATTTTAAACACTGGCCCTTTATGTAAAAAGACCCTTTTGTGAGACTGTATCCACAGTTTGGTTACTGGTCCCTGATCTCAGGGTGATGCTTGTTGTTGTTACTGTTATCAATAATCATTCTTAATATCTGCTAAAAACCAAACCAGGTCCAACCAGATCACAACAATACCTCTGTTTTAACTCTAAAGTATACAATGCATCAGTGATGCATATACATGTTACCAAATGATACTAGGTCACTTCCTTAACAAATGGACTGACTAAATGTGATAGTTTAGCTTTTCAACTCATGCTACAATCACAAATCTAATATTACATGACCTTGTGGTTGGTCAAGTTTATATTCACAAAACACAAGACCTTGCTAGAGAGCAGATCAAGACCTCCATTTCAAGCAATCTTGATGTGTTTTTAAGGTCTGCACCAGATATATCAACATGTACATTTTCATTGCAACCACATCAGGGAATAATTGTACTGGCCATGTATCCCCACATATCTCATAATGACAAGCCTACAAAGAGTTCTCTTGAGTTCTAAAAAGTCTTTTAGCCACTTCTATCTTACTGTTTTGGGTTTGTGGTCTGTAGATTTATTGTATGATTGGAATGCCACTGTTTTCATTAATTCAATTCAATATTCATTTATTAGTCCCACGAGGGGAAATTCCAAATAATTAATAAAGTAATATTAATAATTGAATTGAATTAATCCTATTGTCAAAAAAAAAGTGCAGCAAACAAGCTCTTATGAACCCTTTGTACACAACCTGCCAACCACCGAACTGTAGACAGGCAAAGATAGAGACTAGCTGGTGAAGAAAGATCACATCATCTCCCACTAAACCCACTTTTGTCCAGTGGAGGGAAATAGGACTCCAATGAAGATCATGGCGTTACTCCCTGTTTAGCGGACAGATTCAGAAAATCAAATGTCCTCAGCAAAAAAGGGCAAATGAAAAAGATAATTTCAAATTCAGCTGGAGGAATAACCTTAGAAAAAACTGACTGATTAGCTGTTCAACAACCACTTATCATGTCAGGACCATGTTCACTCAAACACATAATAAACAATGAATCAGGTACTTTACCTCCTTAAGACAGCCCATGAAGTTGTTGCTGACTGGGGATCCAGGCAGGTCAGCAGTGCTGGGGCTTCCACCCACATAGAAGAAGTCATCAGAGCCTAACATTGTGTAGTCTTCTTGGGTGTATCCAGTGGTGGTCAGAATCCCATCCACTGATATTGTCACCTGACAATGAGGTGTGAACAGTGAGGATGGAGATAAAACATTTTTCTTGGATTTTAAGGACAGACATTGGCCTACAGGATTGTTTTAGAAGTCACTCAGGTCTGCGTGAATTATAAATCTCAGACCCAGTGACATGTTTACCTGTGTTATGGATCAGACAGAACACATATAAAGAAAATCTGCCAGCCCACAATTTTCTTTATTTTTGATGTAAGTTAATAGATGCTATTTGTGGGCATTGAAACTATTGATAGGTATGAGAGGTTAGTAAAATGTAAAAACAAAGATATTAAGTGGGTGAATTTAGCTCCAGACACTGACAAACGCTCTGATTTTCATACTCATGTAGATCTAGTATTGCACAAACTATGTTCACTCTTTTATCTTTTTTTATGTCTACATGACTCAGGAATAAAATAAACTAATACATATATTGTAACAGAAGTAGCACTCACACACCAAAAGAAAAGAGGGAGGAGTTAGTGTCACACCACACAAAATTGATTGCAAACATGCAGGACACACAGACTGGTAGAGTACAGAACCACACTGCAGGGCATCAGTCTGGGAGCAATGTCATGTACTGAAAACCTACGGCAGACCATTCAGTGAAGTACTGTACTTATATACAATATTTAGAGTACTTGTAATTAACTTGAGTAGGCCTATTTCATTTTATGCTTCCTTTTACTTTTTCACTGCTTATATTTATTTGAGAGCAACAGTTATAAGTTACACTACAGATTAAGACTACAAAACGATATGTGATCAATTTGTAAACATAAAGTAATATGTAAAAAACTGCTTGATCCTGACTAACCTCAACACTAAAAGGTGTCTGAAGTATGTACAGTATATAATGACACAACATACTGAAAGGTACTATACTTTGTAATAATATTGCTGATAATACATAGTTAGAATCCTTGTGATGCAAACTTCTTTGTTCTTTTGCAAGTATAATAGACTGTCAAAATATCATGATTGAAGGAATTCCAATACCAATTAGAATCCTGTTTCTTCATAAGCTTTTATTTGTCTCAAGCCATCTAAAACATCTGAGACATTTGTTTCCAAATGTAGATGTCTGTTCTTAATTCTTTGTGGACTTCCTCTGTCCTGTCTTATTTTCTTATCAAGTTTTCTCCTGCAGTGTGGGTTGCCTTGGATTTTCACTATGTTAATTAAAATGATGAGTCTGATCGTACACATAGTGTACTGGACACAATGGTCAAGATTTACAGAGTGGTAGTCTCTTCTTTTTGGTTGTAGTACACCTCTGGCAGTTTCAACAATATTATCACCAAAAACATTTAACAGGAAAATCTAGAATAAAGAAGATTTAGAAGCAACAGTTATAGGAGGCTAAAAACGAGGCAGAGATCATAAAGCAGAAAAGCACCGTCAGTGCAAGTGAATGTCAGAAGGACAAGAAAAATAACCCAAGATGAAAGCTGGTGGATACAAAACCCATTTAGTTATTTTTTTGGGAATGGTATCATGATGTACAGAAGTAAAAAAGAGGAAGGGGAAGAGTAGGCTACACAGCAAACCAAAAAATTGACAAAAAGAATGATATCTACCATACAATGCAGTGAGTTTACCATAGTGTGTCCAATGCTTCTTTGCTTTGCAGAAAGGTGGGGTAGGTAAGAAAAAAATTTATTGAAGTGAACAGTGGTACATTAAAGTAAATGAAATGAAAGCCAACTGATGAAAAGTGAGGGAGTTAGTGCACATGTAAGTAAAAACACGGTTCATTTCAGTCACTACCTTTATGAAGATAGACACTGGTAGAGGTTAACAGGAAGAAAAATCTTTGGCCAGGACTAATCGTAACTTTCACCAGATGAAATGACAAATGTAGCTGGTTGCAGGTCATATCAGGTGTCACATATGGCACATTTCCATTACACAGTTCCAGCTCTACTCAACTTGGTTCTACTCTACTTGGTTTGGTTGCGTTTCCATTACAATTGAGTACTTCATAGTACCTCCTCAACGTAGGCAGGGTCGTCATACCACGGCTGCGCGAAACTGCCCTGACGTCAATTTGTACGCGACGCAAACAGAGCCGAAAAACAATGCAGGACATCGAGGCGATGTTGTATTTGCTGCTCGGTTTGTGGCTTTTCGTCGACGGACCACGGTGATATTTTACGAGCAGCCATTTCCCTCAAGTGAGAATGAAGAATAAAGTCAGCGGTTGCTGTTTCCCGGTGTTACAATGGAGGGGGCGGGATTGTTTTTCCGGTGTTGGACATCGCAGACCAGTGACGACACTCTCCAGCCAATCAGTGGCCGACAGGCTGTTGACGTCACACATATAGTATCGCTTCTACTCGCTTGGAACCTCGCCAGAGCAGTTTTTTAAAATAGTATCGGGTACCAGGTACTATCCCTAATGGAAACACAAAACAACCGGGTAGAGTCGAGTCGAGTCGAGTCGAGTCGAGTCGAGTCGAGTCGAGTCGAGCCGTGCTAGTGGAAATGCGGCATAAGTAACATTAACTTGATAACAGGCCAAAATGAAACATGCTTTTCAGGTTTGTGTGTCTGCACTTGACCATAGATTATTTGTGAGAGAAGTAACACTGTACACGGTTTGACTGAGGGTTTTTGCTGTTCCAACAATTCCAACAGAGGTATTGGTCAGCTGATCAAGTCACATTAATTTCAGCTGTCTCATTCTCCCAGTTAAACTTTCATTCATATCAGATCAATAATTGAAGATGTTCATCTTGACAGTTCTGCATCAGGACCTCCAGTATTTGCAACAAGTAGTAGTAAATTCAGTAGGCTAAGGCTGATTTCTGTATGTAGGCCTATATGTCATTGTGCCATCGCATGTGATACATTTTTCATCAACATTGCATATCTTCTGCTACTTTGTAAATATTTACTTCTACTATGTATACTGAGCATGTTTGGAGTAAACATTTCTTTGGCAATTAATAAATAGAGGCATCAGTTTAAATTTGGTATCTGCACAGGATGCAGATTGGGATCAGGTGTAAAAAACACAATCCATGATCCATCGTCATTTGATATTCTAGATTTCTTATAGTTAACAAATCCTATGAAAATGAAAAACCAAAACCAACACTGTGTCATTCAAAAAGTATTATATGTGTATAAAAATCCCACTATATCTTCTTCCTTTGTGTCATAGAGCTCCGTTGTTGTCAGTTGTTGGCAGTGATATCTTTCTTCATTACCATGAACACACACATTGTAGTTTTTTTTTTTTTCTTTTCTTTTTACTCAATCCCACATATCCCATCCTGTGTAGTAGTTCACCACTGAAAATAGGCCCCATCAAACTATGTAGCCCTATTTAAGTAACATCACTAAAACTGTCAGCTGTTTTAGGAAATCACTGAGCCATTTCAAAAGCCAATTTTGAAATCAAGAACTGGGAGTATCAGGCTTTGCACTCTCCCTGTTCACACCCTACCTCAAAGACCCCACTCACAGGGTAATTTAGAGATAATCTGTGCCTCAACCTTGAAGCCTCACTACTGGGATCTCTTCTGTTCTGCATCACGTCCTCTTTTCTCTTTAAATCAAGTCACTTGTCTCTGTTAAACACTCACATGGCTTTTACTAAAATAGATATGCAGATGATACTCAACTAATCCTGTCTTCCCCCCCATCTGAAACCTAGGTGATGCATTAATCTATGCTTTTCTGGCTGGATATCTTCGCATCACCTGAAGCTCAACCTTGACAAGACCAAGCCGCTCTTCCTTCCAGGGATGGCATCCCACATGCATAACTCCTCTATTACAATTAAGAACTCAGTGGTGTCTGTGCAACATGGGTATGAGACCAACTGTCCTTCACTATCAATATTGCTCCTACAACCCACTCCTGCAGATTTACATACATCCATTCCTTACCAAAAAGATGCAGAAGTGTCTGGTCCAGGCTCTTTTCATCTCGCACCTAGACCACCATAACTCTTTCCTATGTAGTGTGCCTACATGTGCCATCTGAGCTCTGCAGCTCATCTGGATTACAGCAGCCCATTTGGTATTCAACTTGCTTAAGTTTTCCCACATTACACCACTCCCCCACAGCCTGCACTGGCTACTAGTGGCTTTGAATTTGAATTTGATTCTGATTCATGACACTGGTTCTTGCTTACTGTGCTGACATCAGGACAGCAGAAACCTTACACATTTACTTGCAGGCTTAAATTCATCTGTAATAAAAAGGAAATACAATTTTAAAAAAGACAACTTTTTCTCTAGCTCTTATGCTCTTATTGTTCTAAATATAGCACTTAAACACTTTGGCATAGTTGATCAAATTTGATTTAATCTGACTTCACACATTGTGATTCTTACAATTGTTGGAGTGTATCCACACAGTTGATTGTACTTTTTGGAAGTTGTTTTGGACAAATCAGTGTAATGTAATGTATTCAGTGTAATATTATGAAACTATATATTTTTTTACATTTTTAATAAACAAAAAGATTTTGAGCTGATTGCCAAAGAGAGGCCAGAGACTGAGAGACACATTAATACACAGTTGGTTTGGGGTTTTTTCATGGGATTTGCTGACAACAGAAAAATATAAATTGATGATAAGTCTTGTTCATTAAAGTTGAAATCCTTAAGGTTTTCATGACATGAGACAGTATATTTGATTCACCATATGGTCAACCTTATTCTACAATAGCCATTCCATATATTTGCATTCTTTAATTATCTATCTACTGCAGTTTGCAGTTTTAGTGTGAGTGAATTCCTACACAGTATTGAAATTGCCTACCTAAACATGAGGGATTTACAAGAAAAAATGTAGTATGTAATCAAGTGTTATGCAGGGTTTAGACCACACAACAAGCTACACCCCTCCAACCTCTTAGCTTTTACTGTGACTTGCTGTTCTCAAGAAACTCCATCTGCTAGTCTGTTGTACATCTGGTAAAGTAGCTGCTCAACTAGTGTTTGTTGTAGAATTGAACCACACTTGTAGTAACGGCCATGAAGCTGTCCACAGACAGACAGAGAGGGAGGAAGAGATAATGGCAAGAGAGGAATGATCTGCAGCGATGTCTTGACAGATGGTGAAAGAGCTAAGATGACAGACTGTGAGAAAATCAGACCTCAGACAGAATTGGACTTAACTGCAATAATCTGCTTTGTACAATGGTGGCTTCAAATGGAAATGTTAGGCTGAAATTACTACACTTTGATCGAAGTACCACAAGCAGAGAATTCACTCCTGTAAGTAAATCTTGATGATCAAGTTTGGTGAATGTTGACAGACAAATTTGCATAACTTGTCAACTGTAAACCATCTTTACAGTGCTGGCCTTTAAGGGAATGATCACCTGAATTGTCCAAAACAAAGGAACCTATCATTTAAACTGTGCACCATCCAGTTTCATACCCTAATCTCTTAGTGTGTATGAACTGCTTCTCACAGAGCCTGCAACAGACAACAGAGGAAGTTTGCATGCTAAGTAGCAGTAAGTAAGCTAACTGACAATTAGCAACCCAGCAAGCTAGCAGCATGCTACTGGCTAGTTGGCATGCTACAGCTCAATTGATATATGTCCCCATCAATACCATTTATTAAGATAAGATTGAAGAAAGGATTGCAACAAAATGTAACATTCACTTCTTCACAATACAGTCCACCTCTGTCCCTTACCTGTCGGAGGTTGCGGGTCACTTTCACATCATGCCATGAGTTGTCATTGAACTTCCCATTGACTGGCTCCACGATGGCCTCAAAGGCTCCAGAGCCCAGGTTGATAACGAGAGAGACAGCACCATCCTTCAGTGCCAGGTTGACGTAGTCAGCTGACTTGCCAGTGTGAAGGATGAGGCCATTGCGCTGCCATGTCTTGAAGGAGAGTGTAATCTCATCACTGCTGCTCTGGATGGGATTCTGGGAGAGATCGTAGCAGAAATATTCTGAGCCACGGAAAGTGGCCACATTCTCCTCCCTTGCTGTAGTAACAAGAAAAAAGAGGAAAGTTGTTTGGAACAGTATATTTGCAGTCACTCACACAGAACAAATTCAAATTAGGGATAAAATTCAACCAATTTTTTCTTCATAGAGGGCCATATTGTGCAGGCAGCCATTGGTCAAATCTATAGAACTTTGAAATTCTCTCCAAAAACTCCTTTTAAATCTTTTTGTTGTAGGTCCAGGTCAAGACTCAAATCCTGTCAAATTAAGTCTGATATTAAGTCTCAAATCTTTGAGTCCAACTCAAGTAACAAGTCTTCATACAACAATTGCAAGGCAGTTGCAAGTATTTTATGTTTCACAATTGCTTCACAATCAAAATGACATTTAAACATATTTGTATTGAGTCTTTTTTTTAAGGCTGAGACTAAGTACTCTCAGTTAATAGGCATAATGATTAAATAATCAAGGGGTGTGTCTTTAGGCCAAGACTCAGTTCTACTACTCTGGTTGAAACAGGTATACATACATTATAATCTCATTGTGCTGACTGAAGTTCCTGGGTGGACATTAAAAGAAACAAAATAGGTTTATGAGGCTAAATATGATCACTTATAATTTTACCTTGAAAACATTCTTGTCCGTAGGTAAAAAATAGTCATTAATTAAGTAGATGATCACTGCATAATTAAAGACCTCCCTGACTGACAAAACCCTGTGCAGAAAATAAGAACCTTCAGAAATATTCAACAAGTATTCAACAATATTCCTTTCAAGTGACAGAAAGGAATACAGGTAATGGGAAAAGAAAAGGGCGACTGCAGATAATAACTTCAAAGGCCTAATCTTTCCAGTGGAATTGACGTTTCCTGTCAAATAACCAGCTTGCCACAGTGGTTAAGCTTGTGATGACACAGAGAGAAGCAAAGATGGGAAAGAAACTACAGAGAGAAGTCAGGATAGGGTATACTGACTATGTTTGTCATCTTCGTAGAAAAGGAAGGGAAAATACAGGGAAGAAAAAAGAAAGTGCTGAGACAAAGGGAAGTAACAGCCCAGCACAGTCGGTATCTGTGAGATCATCTTCAATTAAATCACTGTAGCAGCAAAAAATACTAGACTGTGGGCTTAGCCAGAACACAGAAGCTACCAAGACACTATGAGGATCTACATGAGACCAGCTTTCATGTGCTCTGCAAAGCCCCACCCCAAGCTGAAAAAAGGAAAAAAATAATGAAACAAATGGCCATGGCTTTCATCTCTTTAAAACAGACACCTCAGGCATCAGTTCCTCCAAGAGAACCCATCCCATACAACACAGACCACTCTAAAATGTCATGAGGGAGAAGAGTGTGTGCTTCAGTGTGTACTTCTGGAGACTTTGAAAGTGAAATATGAAACTGAATTGATGCTCTTAATTGATGCTCTTACCTGCCCTGCTTCTCATTGGTTATTACTCACATTTCAAATGAGCAAACATACCATGCCTCCTTAAAAGTATGACATAGGCCACTACTGTCCTGTGGTGCTCTAACTCCTTTATCATGATGGTTTAAAGCAACCAGCAGGTTCAATTCAAAACCACAGCAAATGCTGATCAAAAGCATGTATGACCAGGGTTAAGTTGTTTTTGCCCTTTGTTAATCAGCAATATAGAAATGTAGATTTCAATCATATATCTCAGAAACCAGAGCTCACCCAAAGTCCCTAAGGAGAGCTTGTGGTGTATTTTCGATAACATTTAGGCAAATTTTTATAAAAAGCATTTATGCTCAGATCAGACTAAATATTGGACCTAAACAGACAGGCCTCAGGAAAGTACCTGACATATGCTCCTGTGGTACGCAGGTGTAAACACACTCCCATGAGATATGCTCTCATGATATGCAGGTGGGGGTAGCACGGTGGAGCAGCAGGTTGTGCGCATGCCTCACAGCAAGAAGGTCGCAAGTTTGATCACCGGGTCAGGCAGGGCCTTTCTGTGTGAAGTTAGCATGTTCTTCCCATGCATGTGTGGTTTCTCTCCGGGCACTCCCACCCGCTTCCACCCACAGACCATAAACATGCTCATTAGGTTAATTCAATTTCAGTTCAATTCCATTTATTTGTATAGCGCCAAATCACAACAGAAGTTGTCTCAGGACACTTTCCATATAGAGCTGATACAGACCAAGCTCTTTTATCTACAGAGAACCAACAATTCAACTGGTGATTCTAAAATTGTCCTTAGGTGTGAGTGTGAGTGTGAGTGTGAATGGTTGTTTGTCGGTATATGTTGTCCTGCGATCAGCTGGCGACCGGCTCAGGGTGTACCCCGCCTCTCGCCCGTTGACAGCTGGGATAGGCTCCAGCCCCCCCGGAAAGGGATAGTCGGGTATAGACAATGGATGGATGGATGGATATGCAGGTGCAAAACATGCCCCTGCCATACTATGGCTCGTATATGTTATTTTTAGAACTAAGTTGGATCAGGACACCAATAGTTACAGAACTCATTTCCAAATGACCAGGTGGCAATGGGCCAGCCATAGACCCCAAGCCATACACTGTAAGAAAAAAATCCCAATTTTATGGTAAATGACTAAATTTTAACAGTAGTTTTCTGGTTTAAAAAAAATAAAAATTATACAGACAATATCTATAAATTAACAACGTGCCTGTTATTTTAAGTATTTTGATGTATTTAAATGACAAATTGCATTTATTTCTTTTTCTTTTTTCACAGAAAAAAAAAACATTTTTACAATTTTATGTAAAATGACAGTAATTTTCTGTAATTAAATATGTAGTTCGTTATATAAGAGTTTATGCCCATACTAACATTCTAACGTTTTTCTCTGTAATTTTAAGATAAATCTTATTATTTTTATATTTAGGCATATTTTTACATTCGACCTGTATATATACACACACACACACACACACACACACACACACACATATATATATATATATAGGTAAATCTTACTAGTTCTTACTAGTTTTAGATACTTTTACATTAAAACTCTGTAATTAAACATGTAGCTCATTATATAAAGATTTATGACCATACTAGCAATCTAAAGTTTTTCACTGTATTTTTAAGGTAAAGATTAGTTTAATATTTATGTGTACTTTTACATTAAAACTTTGAAATTAAATATGTATCTTGTTTCTCTGTAATTTTAATTAAATATATCAGCCTACAAATAAAACTAAATCATCCATTTATTTCATTAATTAATTTATTTATTTTCTTTATCATCTGTTCTTGATAAAGAAAAAGATACAAGAACAAGAACAATTGCTATTGGCTATCTCACTATGTTGCTTTGAACGTGATTAGTTAATGTGGCTGTCATCAAAGAAACTGGCCAATGACAACTGTGCGCACCTTCTTTTTGAAAATACGTCAGTTTGAATGGGTATGGCGCACAATCATCAGCGCTAGGTCCACCAGTAATGCATTACCTGTATTATTACCTGGATTATTTTACATCTGCTTGCCTTTTTTTAATTTATTTTATTTTGAGCAAATCTGAGTTGTGGGATTTAAACGGAGAACAGAAAGCTGGAGTACGGACACAGTGTAACACACGGCGTTCTCATGGCGTTAATATCTTGAATGTGGTTTAGATGGAGGTTTGCGTGTTTACAGGCAGCCAGTCTTTGTCATATCATTCACGTTATTTTACTAACATTGGTTGTTGCTGAGTTAACCCAATTTACTTTGTTCCTTTTTCAGAGCTCATATGATATTTTCTGCTGTCGACATGTAAAGACCATTTAAATTAATAGAAAAAATAGATTCTATTGAATATTATTACATACCCTATCTTTAACTAGTTGAGAGATTAGTAGAACAAAGAAATTTGATAAACATGACCTGTCCTGTCTCTGTCCTCTCAGCTTTTGCAAAAGGGAAAATGCAGCATCTGCTGAGATCCAGAACTGCCTTGGGAGTTGCTGTGATGTATTGTGGGGTTGCTGGTTTCAGCACTTCAGGCCCTCATTCAACCTGCAGGTAGCACCCCTTTTCTCTTCTCACTCACATCCAAACACATATTGACACGTGATATGATTCATTTACTCAGTGGTGTGAAATATTTTCGGTTTGATCTGAACTTTGGTGTGTGCAGGGTAGATGGCAGATAACAATATGTGATTGTGATTAAATATACAATTCTTGAAGTAAGTACCTGTATTATACACAAATGGGGCAGCACAATATGCTGAAAAAAATCATATTGCATTTTTTTTGACAGATTGATTAGTGGGGGGGGGGGCTGCACGGTGGCACAGCAGGTAGTGCACGTGCCTCACAGCAAGAAGGTTGCAGGTTCGATTCCCGGGTCAGGCCTTTCTGTGTGAAGTTTGCATGTTCTTCCCGTGCATGTGTGGGTTCTCTCCGGGCACTCCGGCTTCCTCCCATAGACCAAAAACATGCTCATTAGGTTAATTGGTGACTTTAAATTGCCCCTTGGTGTGAGTGTGAGTGTGAATGGTTGTGCCCTGCGATCGGCTGGCGACGGGTCCAGGGTGTACCCCGCCTCTCGCCCGTTGACAACCGAGATAGGCTCCGGCCCCCCCGCGACCCCGAAAGGGATAAGCAGCATAGAAAATGGATGGATGGATGGATTGATTAGTGGGAATGATTATTTTCACATCATAATGGTATGACATTTGTTGGCATCTGTACCAAACTGAGATGTTTTCTAACATCTGGAGAACAAAAATTTGTAGGCCAGAGCATCTCTGCATCATTTTTGTCACACATTTGACTGTCATGTCATCAATCAAAAAATTGCAGCTTCTGCAGTTTGAATATTGCACTTGGCTATATTGCGACTTTGATAAAAATTTTTATCAATTGTGTAGCCCTACCCCTAGTCGCCTCAATGCTGTGCATCAGTGTGTAAATGTGTGTGTGAATGATTAGGTCTCCCTGATGGTTGGTACCCTGCATGGTAGCACCCGCCATCAGGTTATGAATGTATGTGTGAATGGGTGAATGATAGACATGTATTGCAGAGCACTTGATTGATAAGACTAGAAAAGCACTATACGAGTACAATTCATTTACCATATTCTTCACTGTGTCAAACTGTGCTTCACACAGCAGTGTATCACCTGTGAGATTGAGACTAAGAAGGTTGAAGAACCAGGAGTGATATCACCAGATGGTGGGGCGCAGAATTAAACCCAGGGACAGGTAGGCAAACAGAGTAAAGGCATACAAAGATTGGATTTGTCTCATGGAACCAAGTTTAGATCAGTCATAATGAGAATGTTTTGTGTGATGCTGTTGAGTAATATTTTGCATGCCCATGTCTCCAACAGTAAGCCAATGGTTAATATTGTGTGTGTCCTCCCCTCTTGATCCAGAGATTTTGGGAATGAAAATTCTCCTGGCTAGCGTTGGGCAGAAATCTGGTAATAACGTATCCTGCAGCAATGGTATGAGTTTCATTACCGTCATTAAAAAAAAAAAAAAAAAAAAGCTGCGCAAATAGGTCTGTAGGGGCCTAACATAATTGTAGCATCGTCATAACTGAAGTGAAGTCCACTCCGTTCAATGTATCTGGTTGAATTTTTACTCAAGAAAAAGGTGTTATACAAATGTTTTAACTAGAGGTTGACCGATATGCATTTTTCAGGGCCCTTACCGATTATTAATAATCAAACGAAACCAATAGCCGATATTTAGAACCGATATTCGTTTGCAGCAAAAATGAAAATTTTGGTGTCAAAATTTAGAGTAACTCACCTGGGGTTAGAATGAATACAGTATACTGTTTCTTTGTTTTGTGTACACTGAAAAAAAAGACCTTAACTTTTTGTAAAATAACACAAACACAAAATCTTAATTGAAATACCAAAAGTGATGATTAATGATTCCCTTCCCTTTCCCTTAATGATTAAGAGCAAACTAATAAAGAGGGTGGCAGGAACCTTGGCTCACTACATTTATTTGATAGCTTTAGTAGTTATTTTTCAGATTCAATTTTTACATAAAACAGCATAATGAATACATAAAGATTAAACTTTCAGGGGTTCCCAGAGTTTTTCACTTATAGTTCCTTATTTATTATTAGATTTATTTATATATATTTAGAGAAATAAAGGCAT
Source organism: Chaetodon trifascialis (assembly GCF_039877785.1). Classification (NCBI taxonomy): domain Eukaryota; kingdom Metazoa; phylum Chordata; class Actinopteri; order Chaetodontiformes; family Chaetodontidae; genus Chaetodon; species Chaetodon trifascialis. The sequence continues at coordinate 2,731,298 of NC_092069.1, read as the reverse complement.
ATTCTGAATCTTAGAACAGTAGGCTAGATGTACTGTATGTCATATTACATAAATAAGAATAAGGCACTTAGCAACTTTATGCAAACAATAAAGGCTTCATTTCGCCTTTGGAAGACGTCCTGCGTGATACCTGTGCCAAAGACCCCACATCCTAAGGATACTAGCTGCTACAGGCCGGTGGCACTAACATCGCACCTCATAAAGGCCCTGGAGTGGCTGGTCCTTGCCCACCTGCACCCCTGGTGAGCTCGTCCATGGACCCGCTGCAGTTCGCGTACCAGCCTGGCATCGGAGTGGACGATGCCCTCATCTTCCTCCTCCATCGAGTCCTGTCTCACCTGGAGTCGCCTGGGAGCTCTGTTCGGGTCTTTTTCCTGGACCTCAGCAGTGCTTTCAACACCATCAGGCCAGCCATCCTGAGGAACAAGCTGGAGCTTTCAGGAGTGGACCAACTCCTCACATGCTGGATAGTGGACTACCTCTCCAACTGCCCACAGTATGTGAGGACACGGGACTGTGTGTCAGGGACTGTCCTCTGAAGTGTGGGGGCCCCCCAGGGAACAGTGCTCGCACCGTTCCTCTTCACCCTCTATACAGCAGACTTTTCCCACCTGTCACCCAAATGCCACCTGCAGAAGTTCTCTGATGACTCTGCCATTGTCGGCCTCATCACAGATGGAGACGACAGGTCATACAGAGGACTCATCCAGGATTTTGTGGACTGGTGTCAGCAGAACCACCTGCTGATCAATGCGGATAAAACCAAGCAGTTGGTTGTGGACTTCCGCCGCCGCCGCCCGCACTCTCCCCCATCACCAGTGAACATCCAGGGAAGGGACATTGAGATGGTCACATCTTATAAGTACCTGGGTGTTCATCTGAACAACAAACTGGACTGGACTCATAACACCACTGCACTTTATAAAAAAGTGTGGTGGAAATTCTTGTGAGCTGAAGGAGGGAGTTCACCAGGAGACTTCAGATGTGTTATGCAGAGGTATTTATTGCAGGCTTGATGCATCAAGGAGAAGTTGATGAGCAACACAATGTCCACAAATGAACCAAGGTAGTGCCACACCAAACTCTGAAGATGTCCGATCTAATGGGGTGTATTAATACCCCCAATGTCACATGTTTTCCCTTCTATTCCTTGCACTATTTCCTTATTATGGATATTCTGCACCCTCCTTCTACATTTCTGGTACTCTATTGGATAGTCAAAGCCCAAACAATAGCTCATACCATACTTACGTATGCCCTGACATCCATCCCTCTAACTGAGGACACTTTTAACCTAATTCTCTTAAAATGTCAGTCTATACAGTTTATCTGCAAGACCTTGGCTACCTCACGAGGAGAGACTTCCTATCTGCTGTCTGCTAGAATGGCCTCCAAATATTATGTTGTGTCTCTGTCTGAGGCCTCTGTGTTATCCAACCCTGAGACTTTTGGGCGCCTTAATACAGAAGGCCTGTGATAGAAAATTCCCTCACAAAAAGGACAGAGCAGACTCTATCTGCTAGGGAGGCTGAGGTCTTTTGGGGTGCGGGGGGCACTCCTGAAGACCTTCTATGACTCTGTTGTGGCCTCTGCCTTGTTCTATGGTGTAGTCTGCTGGGGGAGCAGCATCACAGCAGCTGACAGGAAGAGGCTGGACAAACTCATCAGAAAGGTCAGCTCTGTCCTGGGATGCCCTCTGGAACAGGTGGAGGAGGTGGGGGAAAAGAGGATGACAGCCAAGCTGTCCTCCATGACAGACAATGACTCCCACCCCCTCCAACACACAGTCACTGCACTGAGGAGCTCCATGAGTGATAGGATGCTACATCCAAGTGTGCGAAGGAGCAGTATCGCAGGTCATTCCTTCCTGCCGCCGTCAGACTGTACAACAGAATCTGCTCAAAGTAATCAGTACAATAATATGTAGAATAATCTGTGCAATAACATGTGAAACAATCTGTGCAATAACCTGTGCAATAATCTGTGCAATACTACCGGTACATAACAGTCTGTAAATACTATTTACAATTTTTTAGGATGACGTTTTTTTCTTTCTATCCCACCTTTTTCTATATACTTGTTATGTTTAACTAACTGTTTAACTTGCATGCACTTGTTGTCTTTTACCACTCTATCCACTTTATTGGTGCTGCTGTGAAATTGGAATTTCCCCTCACGGGACGAATGAAGGAATATTGAATTGAATTGAATTGATTACACATGTGAGTTCTAGACGCAACGGTAAATTTACTGATTGAAAATAAAACACCCTGAGAATAATCTCCTTGATGTGTGCTCTCTGCCTGATGTAGAAAATCTATGGGGTATTGTGAAGAAGAAGATGCGAGATGCCAGACTCAACAACGCAGAAGAGCTGAAGGCCACCATCAAAGCAACCTGGGCTCTCATAACACCTGAGCAGTGCCACAGCCTGATCGACTCCATGCCACGCCGCATTGCTGCAGTAATTCAGGCAAAAGGAGCCCCAACTAAGTATTGAGTGCTGTACATGCTCATACTTTTCATGTTTATACTTTTCAGTTGGACAACATTTTTAGAAATCCTTTTTTTGTATCAGTCTTAAGTGATATTCAAGTTTTCTGAGATACTGAAATTTGGATTTTCATTAGTTTTTAGTTTAAAATCATCAAAATTAAAGAACTAAACATTTGAAATATATCAGTCTGTGGGTAATGAATGAATATAATGTACAAGTTTCACTTTTTGAATGGAATTACTGAAATAAATCAACTTTTCCATGATATTCTAATTTTATGACCAGCACCTGTATGTCCCTGACTGTCCACACCATTACACCTGAGTGGAAACTTCAATCTAAATGCCTTCAGACATTTCATCAGTATTTTCCTGAAAGCCGTACTGCGGACAATCATGTGGCTGTGCTCAGGGACGCGCTTCAGGAATGGCAACTTGATGCGAATAAACTTTCAGTCATAACAATTCCTTACTTCCGGCGCTGCACGAGTGGCAGCCTGTTACAGCAGCTCCCGCTCACTGTGAGCTTTTTTTTTCTGTTTTAGTTTGGTCTTCTTTTATTATTCTTTAATATATTATCACGTGCGTGTTTGCAATTGATCGGGGCACTATGGAGACCAAAGTCACCGTGATTGCTCTGATCTTTTTCTTGCTTTTTTCATTGTTTACGACCGTGTCTGGGGACCCCGTATGCAGCCAGGGCCCTATTGTTTACAGTAGGGATCAGCTGTTGATGCTCCGTAACACAGCGGTGCTGCCCCAAGAGAGACCCGACGTTCCCCGCGAGCTGAAAAGGAGGAGACGGGGGAGCCGTGCCGGAGCCGATCGTCGCGCCAGAAAAAGGAGATACAGACCCGTCCTCCCGTCCATTATCATGGGGAATGTGAGATCTCTTCCCAATAAGTTGGACGAATTAGCGGCACTGACCCGGCACCAGAGGGACTACAGGGAGTGCAGCCTCATGATGCTCTCGGAAACGTGGCTGACTCCGCTGATTCCACACACGGACGTGAAGCTGGACGGCTTTAAGCTGCTGCGGGCCGACAGGACGAGAGAGAGCGGTAAGAGGAAAGGAGGAGGGCTGGCAGTGTTTGTGAATGACAGATGGTGTAACTCTGGACACATTACTATTAAAGAACAACTCTGCTGCAAGGACATTGAACTGTTAGCCATTAGCATGAGGCCATATTACCTGCCGCGGGAATTCTCGCATGTTATCGTAATAGCTGCGTATATTCCCCCTCTGCTAAGGCTGATGCAGCCTGTGATGTTCTCCACTCTGTCACAAGCAGGCTGCAAACAGAGCACCCACAGGCCCTCCTTCTTATCTCTGGGGACTTTAATCATGCCTCTCCATCCTCCACTCTGCCCACCTTCACCCAGTATGTTGCACTAGAGACAATAAGATACTGGACTTGTGTTATGCCAACACTAAGGAGGCATACACTTCATCACCCCTCCCTCCCCTGGGAAGATCCGACCAGAACCTGGTTCATCTCCTGCCTGTGTACAAACTTCTCGTGCACAGGCAACCAGCTGTGTCCCGCACAGTGAGGAGATGGTCCAACGAGGCTGATGAGGCTCTGAGGGACTGTTTTGAGACAACTGTGTGGGAGGAATTCTGTGATTCTCACGGAGAGGACATTGAGGGTCTCACACACTGCATTACGGACTATATTAACCTTTGTGCGGAAAACACCATACCCACCAGGACTGTACATTGTTTTTCCAACAACAAACTGTGGATTAACCCTGACATAAAGGTTCTCCTTAAGGAGAAGAAGAGGGCCTTTAAATCAGGAAATAAGGATGAGCTGAAGGCTGTGCAGAAGAAGCTGAGATGGAAGATCCGGGAGGGGAAAAACACCTATAGGAGGAAGATGGTGGTTCAGCTGCAGGAGAAAAATGTCAGTGGAGTCTGGAGAGGCCTAAAAACCATCTCTGGCCACAAGGAACCTGACTCTCAAGCTGCAGGGGACCAAAAGTGGGCAAATGACCTGAACTTATTTTTCAACAGATTCGATCAGTCATCTGTCCCTCCCCCAGCCTAGTCTTCCATGCTGCAGCCCCCCCTTTCCCCCTCTGCAACACTCAGCTCACAGCCACCCCCCACTGCTCATCCCATCAACTCAACCCCCCCACCCACACCCTCCAGCACACAGACCCCCTGCACCAACCTGTCCCTCACAACAACCCAGGTGAGAAACCAGCTCCAGAGGATCAAGGTGAGGAAGACTGCAGGCCCAGATGGCATCAGCTCCAGGCTCCTCAAGTCCTGCGCAGATCAGCTGTGTGGGATTGTTGAACGCATGTTCAATCTGAGCCTGAAGCTGGGGAAAGTGCCACAGCTATGGAAAACATCCTGCGTGGTATCAGTGCCTAAGAATCCGCACCCCAAGGACCTCAGCAGCTACAGGCCGGTGGCACTAACATCCCACCTAATGAGGACCCTAGAGTGGCTGGTCCTTGTTCATCTCCACCCTTTGGTGAGCCCATCGCTGGATCCACTTCAGTTTGCCTACCAGCCTGGCATCTTCCTCCAACACCGAGCTCTCTCTCACCTGGAGAAACCTGGGAGTACTGTGAGAATCATGTTTTTTGATGTTTTCAGTGCTTTCAATACCATTCAGCCTGCACTTCTGAGGGACAAGCTGAAGCACACCGGGGTGAACCATCACCTCACACACTGGATTCTGGACTATGTCACCAACCGTCCACAGTACGTGAGGACCCGGGACTGTGTGTCCGACACGGTCGTCTGCAGCACAGGGGCCCCGCAGGGAACGGTCCTGGCTCCGTTCTTCTTCACCCTCTACATTGCAGACTTCTCATACAACACACCCACCTGTCACCTGCAGAAGTTCTCTGACAACTCTTTAATCGTCAGCCTCATCACAGATGGGGATGACAGAGAGTACAGAGAACTGACGCAGGACTTCGTAGACTGGTGCCAGTGGAACTGCCTCCAGATCAACGCAGGGAAAACCAAAGAACTGGTGGTGGATTTCCGTAGACAACCACTCTGCCCCCTGACACTGGTGAACATCCAGGGAACGGACATTGAGATAGTGACATCTTATAAGTACCTGGGTGTTTACCTGAACAATAAACTGGACTGGACTCACAACACAACCGCACTTTACAAGAAAGGCCAGAGCAGACTTTATCTGCTCAGGAGGCTGAGGTCATTTGGAGTGCAGGGGGCACTCCTGAAGACCTTTTATGACACTGTGGTGGCATCAGCCATCTTTTATGGAGTGGTCTGCTGGGGAAGCAGCATCTCGACGGCTGACAGGAAGAGACTTGACAAACTGATCAAGAAGGCCAGCTCTGTCCTGGGACGCCCCCTCGACTCAGTGGAGGTGGTAGGAAAGAGGAGGATGATGGCTAAGCTGTCATCCATGATTGAGAACGACTCCCACCCCTGCAGGACACTTTAACAGCACTGGAGAGCTCCTTCAGCGAGAGACTGCTTCACCCAAAGTGTGTGAAGGAACGCTATCACAGGTCCTTCCTTCCTGCAGCAGTCAGACTTTACAACCAGCAGTGCTCCCAGTAGACCACACACTCACAAGACTTTCAATATGACTGCACTATAATACACATCAACTGTGTTCATTCATACTCTGAAGATATTGTATCTCAACTTGCAATGTAATATATCAATTCCTATGTGCAATATAGGAAACCATTCACTATCATTACTCCAGTCAGGAGTACTATCATTCAATGTGAAATGTCAGTACTGATGGTTCATATTCATATCAATGTTCAATATCAGTATTGTTTGCTCATATTTCATTACTCCTTGTATTGTTTGGTTGATATTTATTATTTAATATCCTTTTACTGATGCCCTCTATGTTTGCTATCCACTTTTGCTGCTGTAATACCTGAAATTTTCCCACTGTGGGACTAATAAAGGTATATCTTATCTTATCTTATCTTATCTTATCTTATCTTATCTTATCTTATCTTATCTTATCTTGTCTTATCTTATCTTATCTTATCTTTCTTAACCACAGACAATGCTGCCAACAGTGCTGCCGCAATCAGGTCCCTGCATTGGCCGTGGGTTAACTGTTTCGGTCACACTCTTAACCTGGCTGTTACAAATGCAGTACAGGACCAAAGGCAAAAAACAGAGCACGCCCTCGGACTATGCCGTAAATTTGTTGAGGCCTTTTCACACAGCTGGCACTGGAAGAGTGAACTGCACAAGAAACAAGTGGAACTGGGACTCCCAGAGCATACTCTTGTAACGGTAAACCGATATCAATCTGTTATAGGTCTTGGGCTACATGCGGTGCAGATTAATAAATACATCTTATTAGATTATTATCATTTATTGGGCAAGGGTGTAGCATAGAATAACATGTACTAGAATATGTATAATATAGTCTCTATTATTTTCATCGACAGGACTCGCTGGGGCTCTAAACTATCCATGATAGAGCGCATCCATGAGCAGGCCCAAGCAATCAGACACGTCCTGTCTGATGACAGAAGGAGCAACCTGTCACTCACCTGGCAGGACACGGATGTCTTGCAGGCTGTTCACAACGCACTGAAACCAGGAATTGACTTCACTGATATCTTGTCTGGAGAAAACTATGTGACCAGTTCCTCTATCCTTCCCATGCTCCAGCTCTGCAGGGACGATGTGTTGGCTGTGTCAGACGAGAACGTCCCATTAACAAAGTCAATAAAGCCTGGAATTCTTGCCAAGCTGGAGGGAAAATATGAAAGCGATACAGTGCGTAAGTTGATGAGAAAATGCACATTCCTTGACCCTCTGGACCGTGGAGGATACGAGAGTGAGTTAGAGGCCAAGATGGTGAGACTGGAGGGGAAAGCAGCAGCAGCAGCGGGTCCAGTGGCGAGGAGTGGAGGAGGAAGAAGCGCAATCCGAACCACCCAAAAAAAAAAGATGACTCTGGGCAGTCTCCTTAAGATAAAAGTGGCAGTGGCATGTCAGGTCGGCACCGTGCAGGAGCGAGCAGGTGCAGAGGTAACGGCGTATTGTCACGAGCCTATTATTCAGGGAGACGACAACCCCCTTCTCTGGTGGAAAAGTGATGGAGCCAGGCCAGGTGTGTTTGTGCTACAACTGCTCCATCAGAACGGGTCTTCAGCACCGCGGGCAAAGTTGTTAATCAACGTGCCCTGCTCAAGCCAGACAAAGTAAAAATGCTGGTTTTTCTGGTGAAAAACCTGGAGTTGATTCCAAAAGTTTGTTTTTATTTCATTTTCAATAGCCGCCTGTTCTGACAGACAAAAAAGTCTTTAATTAAAACAGTGAAGTATGTTTTCAGTTGAGGATATTTCACATTGATCTTTAATATGATATTATTAGTCAGTACAGTAGTTATAATATTAAATGCATTACATTAAAACTGAAATTCTGCAAAATCTGAATCATTAAATATTGTGGCTTGTACTTCTGCTGGTTTTTAACTTTATTTTACATATTTAAACATCAAATCTAAACGCATGAAATGAGTTTCCTCCGCAGGGTGGCGGGGCGCTCCCTTAGAGATAGGGTGAGGAGCTCTGTCACCCGGGAGGAGCTCAGAGTAGAGTCGCTGCTCCTCCGCATCGAGAGGAGTCAGCTGAGGTGGCTCGGGCATCTCCATCGGATGCCCCCTGGACGCCTCCCTAGGGAGGTGTTCCAGGCATGTCCCACCGGGAGGAGGCCCCGGGGAAGACCCAGGACACGCTGGGGTGACTACGTCACTTGGCTGGCCTGGGAACGCCTCGGGATCCCCCCGGAAGAGTTGGAGGAAGTGTCCGGGGAGAGGGAAGTCTGGGCGTCCCTGCTCAGACTGCTCCCCCGGCAACCCGGCCCCGGATAAGCGGAGGACAATGGATGGATGGATGGATCTAAACGCAAAGACTGCAAGTTACAGGTGATTTTAATTTTTCTTTAGTTTACAATCTTGAGCATGTGTCTTTTATGAAAGTTAAATTTTATTTGAATTAGATATATTATTATCAATATTTTACTTAAATTTTAGGGTTTTACAGAATTTTTCTTACAGTGTATATAATAGTTGAAAATTCCCCAAATATGGAAAAAATAAAAAATAAGGTTATCAGAGACTTAGGGCTCTATTTTCGATTCGGCGGCACAGGATGCGCACCCCCCATTTTCGTGCAGCGCAGTCAGGCGCACAGCGCATTTGGTATTTTGGTAAACCGAGGCGTACAGAGGTGCACCAGGATGGGTGTTGCGGCGCAGTAGGGGGAGGTGTCGGCATAATAAGCCGGTAGATTTGGATTTTCGTCGGTCCACGCCGGCGGCGTAAAACGGCGCTGAAAGCTCGCCACCCTAGACCTAATCAACTCTGAGTGCCAGCGCCGCACCACTGGGCGACCGGCGGAGTCCTGTGCCCACGTCACCAATACCTCACAGGCAGGTTTACACAGTGTCTGGCATTTCACTGCGATCAATAATTATCAAAAGCCACGATTCAATGCAGCTATCTGAGTCAGCACATACAGTCAGACCTAAATTTATATATTTTGATCAGTATCTCATCTGACCACATCGCAAGCACATTCGTAATGGTCACTCAACCTGACTGAATGTACACAGGTGAAACAGGGATGCAAACTAATCAATTAACGTCGCTGTGCCAACCAGAAACAGCCGTGGCATCCTACAGAGCATATATACTGCATCTATCTCAGAGCACTGAGAGACAGAGAGAGACAGACACATGGAAAAACGTAAGTGATGATGTTGTCCGCTATTACCCACGTCATTTCATTCCAAATACAAATGTAATCATTGTAATGCTTAACGTTATCTACGAAGATGGAGTACATCATTGCTTTGAGGAGGATGAGGAGGCCGAGGATTTACCATCTAAGGACCTCATATTTAGACATGAGCGACATCAGTCTCCTCCTGGGAGAAGTTTGGGCGTCGGACACTTCCCTGTGCGGGCTCAGTCATCCTCGAAACTTGCCATGCGCCTCACCATCGGCGTATTTAAAGGTGAGGTGAGGAGCTGGTGTGATTGGTGAAGATTTGACTCAGCTGTTTCAAACCCAACTCCACTCCATGCGCCTCACCATCGGCGTATTTAAAGGTGAGGTGAGTAGCTGGTGTGATTGGTGAAGATTTGACTCAGCTGTTTCAAACCCACTCCATGCCTTCTCCCCTCCCTCCTTCCGAGTTGCGTCACTGGGTGGGACTGAGATGAGAAGGGGAGTAGATGCGCCGGCAGCACAGTGCACGATAATACCAAAATCTGCGCCGCCACACCTCATCGGCAAAGTGGACCTGACTTTGCACCACGCTGGCAGCGGAATCGAAAATAGAGCCCTTAGAGATGAAACTCACTTGAGAGGTGCTCAGCAAGGGCATATAAGGCAGCCGAATCTGTTTGTAGGTCAGAGTCTGTGTTCATTAACCAGCCTTGGTTTGGCTGTATTTGCATGCTTAATAACTGCACCAGACTCTGCTGGACTCTTGGTCGTTCTTTATTCTCTTCTGATTTGATAAAACAAGAGACTGAAGAAACTTTAACAGATGATATAAGTTAGATTTAAAAGATAAGTGTTGAGAGGTCCGAGGATCAACTGGCCCAGCCCGAAGGCCCAAACTTCCACATTCCTTCTAACAATACTGTGACATCATATCTCTCTCTTATCTCACAGCAACCTGACATTGCAGACAGTCTAGCTCTCAAAACACCTCAAATGATAGGACAATCAATTATTAATCAAAGGTAATGTTTTTAACAAAGACCTTTCTCTCACCAGCTCTTTATACATAATAAACTGGGAAACACACTTAGTGAATGAGCTGTGTCCTCCTTGTTTCTGCATGTGGGGAGGACCACAACAATTTGGAGAAAAAAAAACTGACAGCGCAGGAGAAAGAGAGAAGGTGGAACTGAGATGGAACCCACTTCACATCAAATCACAGCTACCCTTCCTGAGTTGACTCTGTTTTGAAAAGTGAATAGTGTTGAGAAGGAAAGCAGGAGATGCGGATGCACCTGTACACTTTTTTCTGTCTGGCGGAAGTGACTCCAATTACTACGAGAGCTTCATGATGATCAAAACAAGTCCAAAGCTCAACACAAATCCAGGTGCAAAACAAACACTCCAAAAAAGAACAAAAAATATTCATATGAATATTTATTCCTGTATAGCCTTCAGTCTGGAAGTGCAATTGACTGACTGAAGACACTTGTTTTTAACAACTTTGAATTTTATTTTGAAGCAGTTTTGTGTAGTTACAAAACTAAAAGTTTTGCGACTGGCATTACACCTAACAGAAACAATATTTTAACTAAATATTTAAAGTATGCATGGTCTGGGATTGAATGTGTAGGGATTGACCTATGCTGAGGTTAGGTTGAATTATTACTCTTCTTGGCCTTGCAGGTGGAGAGGTCACATTGAATACTGTATGATTAAATGTATCATATACACTCCAACTAGCCTTGACCCCTTGACATACTGGACAGCCTATGAACATGTTTCAGTCAAATCCGTATTATCAGACCCCAATTCTACTAGGCAGAGGGTGAGTTTCAATATTTTGCAATCTAGGAACATAGTGACAACACAGCAACAAAGTGGTATTCAAATACATATGAGCAGACTGTCGAACGACTGTAAGTAGTCCTGTGATCTCAGTTCAAAACAGTAAGTTATCTGCTCATATCAGTTTGTTAGGCTGTTGGAGTCGTTGGCGTGGAAGGAATAAACATTATAGTACACTGACATTGTCAGACCTTATAAAGAACTCACAACCACTAGACAACATCAAAAAATATTATGGCTACAGAGAAATAAATACATTTTCTTCTAATTTATGTTTTGGGCTGCCAAAGTCACACTGCCTCTTGTCTCCATGATGGTTCCCTAAGGTCAGAGAGCATCCCTCACTTTCCATCTACATCACAATGTGAGTAAAAGATAGCTTTATCTGTGTGCGAGAGGAACCATGCTAGTTCATCCATGAAGAAGTTGACCTGCAAGGGTGGAATAAGAACACTGCCCTGCTTCAGAAAGCAGACACACCTGCAAGTAGAAAAGAAAAACTATGGAAAGACCAAATTTTATGACAAATCCAATCAATATTATCAGGTTTTAAATTGTGTTGTTATAGTCTATAAACAACTAAATTTAAACATATAATATGCCAACAGAATACTTCTGTTTTACATAATAAGGGGTGATAGACAGAAAGAAAAAATCCATACAAGATTACACTAACCCAGTGAGTCAGTCTTATTCATTTTGTTGAAATATGAAATGCTAATGTACTAAGAGTGAATAAAATTTCTCTTCTAAATGAAATGAGGATGAAGGGAGTAAGGAACTCATAATGATTTTAATGGCATATGTAAGCCATTCCATTTGGAGCTTGCTCTTGATGGATGAGCTTGGAAGAGTCCTGCATGGGTTCATCCATAAAAATGCCAGGCGGAGATGACATAAAATAAAAGACGTAAAAGTTATGATCACAGGGAATGCTGTATGTTCCGGGTGGGAAGAACTGAATTTGTGCCATTTTCTCCAGCTTTTCCACAGCATCTGTTTTATATTAAAATGTGGTTGGTTCTCCACTTAAAACTTTGCTATTATAATTTCTTTTTTATATTTTGGTTCTGTTTATCATATTCAAGAACATTCCCAGGGGGTCCTTACACAGTACTGTGTCAGTGCTACTAACTAGAACTAGAGGTCATCTTGGCAAGATATGACGAGATAAAATAGATCAGAGCATGCAAAACAGTCTGCAGAGTGCCAAAATAGAGAAATCAGAGTTTATTTCTTTTGTCAAAGTCTTCATCAAGCTAAATCATTGCCAGGTGTATACAAGAAATCTGACAGCTAAATATGAGTCAAATCAGCATGAAGTAACCAAGAGGAATATGAAAGTAACATGACCAAAATTTTATTAATTGTTCCATTAGTTCAGGAAACAGGAAAGAGCACTATGTCATTCATTCATTCATTCATTCATTCATTCATTCATTCTCTACTGCAGTGTTTTGTTCTGAAAATTTAATTCAGTGAGATCATGGTTCAACTCATAAAAATATTCATCTGATCAAACATCTACATCTACAATAGAACTCATTAATTCCATAGTATCTTAAAAGGGAAGGGAAGGGTATTCATGCCCTGCGATCGGCTGGTGACCGGTCCAGGGTGTACCCCGCCTCTCGCCCATTGACAGCCAGGATAGGCTCCGGCCCCCCTGCGACCCCGAAAGGGATAAGCGGCATAGAAAATGGATGGATGGATGGGGATTCATTTTCAACGTGAATATGTTTAATAAGAGCTATACATATGTTTCATCTCTAAAATAATGAGAGGGAGGTGAAGATGACACAAAGGAATCTGAGGGGCCAGTCTAAAAAACCTGTGAACCTGACATCAGCTCAGATGAGAGCATGTAGAAACTCCTGAGAAGACCATTTGTTGTCCTTATTCCATAAGGCAATAATATATCAATTATATCCAAGGCAATAATCCTAATCATATTCATCTGAACATCCCAAGTACATCTTTCTCTCACTCATTCACCTGAAGTCAGTGGTGTACAGAAGGAAAACAGCTTAGTTTTTCAGAGGGACAAGATTTCATCCACTGGCAGTGATGACTATGCTGGGGAAGAGGGAAAGACAAATGGAGCAGCAGAATGAAGGAAACATTATCTTGGGCGGTGTTGAATATCAATGTGATTTCTGGATTTTCCATTTCTCTCAGTGTGTGTGTGTGTGTGTGTGTGTGTGTGTGTGTGTGTGTGTGTGTGTGTGTGTGTGTGTGTGTGTGTGTGTGTGTGTGTGCTTGAAAAAATCACCCTAATTATGTTATCAGGGTTATTTCAGCTTGTGTTTGAGACTTAAAATTTATATCAGACAGCCCCCATTAGACACTAGGTAGTAAATTATTTGTTAAAACATCATCTGTCTAAAATCATTGATGTGTACATACTATACATAAGAGTAGTTATTGCACTGCACTGTAGTTTGTGATGTGGATAAATCTACAGGAGTCTATCCTGCAGATTCAGTTGTACAAGAATATTGATACACACACACACACACACACACACACACACACACACACACACACACACACACACACACACATTATGAATAGTGAGAGAGTGAGAAAGATCTATATCTATATATTAATGGTTCAAGAAACCAGTTTGAGATGATTTGAGCTTTGTGACATGGTGCATTACCCTGCTGGAAGTAGCCATCAGAAGATGGGTATACTCTGGTCATAATGGGATGGACTTGGTCAGCAACAATATTCA